>NC_052629.1:19235000-19275000 GCF_016161935.1 Mauremys reevesii
GTTGATCAGAAACTTGTAGGAAAATGCTCAAAGTAAAAATTGAAAATAAATATAGATGTTTAGATAAAAGGAAAATATATGCTATAAAATATTCTGTCTATACATGCAATAAAGCCAATGTTAAATCTTTGGCTAACTGTAGAATTATTAAAATGTCCTATTTATCTCTGTCATGAAATACACAGGTAGAGGAACCCATTTCATGTATGCTGTTTTTTCAACATTTTATAAACATAAATTTTGTTCAGAGAACTAACCTGCCTGACTCAGATTTTTCATGGTTTGTTTAATTAATGGTTTACATCTGTCAAGAACCTGAACTAGAAACTCCTTAAATGTTGTCCACCATGGATGCACAAGTGCACTGAGGAAAGAAGATGTACTATTATAATGTAATATTTATATTACAGGAGTGCCTAATGGCCCTGATTGGAATTAAGGCTCATTTTACAGATGGAGAAGCTGAGGTGTGGAGAGAGAAAGCAATTTACCAGATGTCATAGAGTAATTCAAAGGCAGAGGTGAGTCTAGTACCCAAATACTCCCAGTCCTATGCCATAATCACTGCTCCACACCACCAGATAGCATTAAAGGAAAATTAAGTTTATGTCAGAAGACAATGCAAGCAAGGAAATTCACTACTAAGGGTGAAACAAGCCATATGCACTTCAATACCACGGCACAGAGGATTCATTAAAAAATGCAGTTAAGGGAGTTCCCAGTTATTACTAGGTGTTTGTGTGCAGACATATGTTTCTTTTCACCCTTAACTTTGCATTTCCTCAATTTTATTGTTTTCCATACATCATAGCAAAATATACTTGCCAAACAGAGAAGGATAAAATTGACAGGTGAAAACATTTTGTTTTTCATCTTCTAGAAGACTACAAATATTGTTGGCACAAACACTTTGTGTAAAAGTAACAGTTCCTTTCATTTTATTAGCACTAGCTGCAAGATATTAGGGTTGGTTTTAAAGATTATGAACCTTATAATTTAGGTGGCCTTACCATTTCCCTTGTAAATTCCTGGTTTTGAGCGGTTTACCAGTTCAACACACAATATTTGTTTTAAGATCAAATTAATGTACAGGATCTCAGCCTAGGAGCAAGTTTGTTTTAGTACCAAAAAAAACCTTTACAATAATGTGTTGGGCATATTTATACTTATATGAATGTGGCTTCTTTGACCATGCAATGCTGTTCCGAGAAGAACAGTTGAGCATAGATGGGGTCGACTTATCAGGAAAGAGGAAGAATATCTTCTGATACAGGCCTGGTCTACACTACGCGTTTAAACCAGTTTTAGGAGCATTAAACCGATTTAATGCCACACCCGTCCACACTAAGAGGCCCTTTATATCGGTATAAAGGGCTCTTTAAACCAGTTTCTGTACTCCTCCCTAACGAGAGGAGTAGCACTAATATCGGTATTACCATATCGGATTAGGGTTAGTGTGGACGCAGATCAACGGTATTGGCCTCCGGGCGGTATCCCACAGTGCACCACTGACCGCTCTGGACAGCAATCTGAACTCGGATGCAGTGGCCAGGTAGACAGGAAAAGCCCCGCGAACTTTTGAATATTTCCTGTTTGCCCAGCGTGGAGCTCAGATCAGCACGTGTGGCGATGCAGTTAAAAATCAAAATAAAGAAAGAGCTCCCGCATGGACCATGAGGACGTGATCGCTGTAAGGGCAGGCAAATCTGTTCTATCAGCGCTCCGTTACAGAAGACAAATTAAAAAACATTTTTAAAAAATCTCCAGACAGACGCCATAGCAGGGACTCAGCGCACTGCTGCGTGACAAGCGTAACGGAAAGCCAAGGAATCAAATGGACGCTCATGGACTGGAGGACTCAAGCTATCCCACAGTTCCTGCAGTCTCTCTGAAAAGCATTTGCATTCTTGGCTGAGCTCCAAATGCTTCTAGGGTCAAACACAGTGTCCGCGGTGGGTCAGGGCATAGCTCAGCAATTTACGCCCCACCCCCACCCCCAGAAGTGAAAGGGAAAACAATCCTCTCTTGACTCTTTTACATGTCACCCTATCTTTACTGAATGCTGCAGATAGACGCGATGCTGCAGCACTCAACACCAACATCCTTGCTCCCTCCTGCCATGGGTGGCTGATGGTGCAAAACGACTGGTACCTGTCCTCATCATCAGTCTATTGGCACATGGGGCAGTGCAAAAGGGCTGGTAACCATGCTGACTAGCATCCGTCAGGTCAATCAAGGGCGCCTGGCCCTAATTTTTCCTGGTAGATGGTACAGTATGGCTGATAACCATCATCATCATAGAAACAGGGGGCTGAGCTCCATCAGCCCCCACCCTTCCTGTGTAAAAAAAAGATTCAATTGCCCCTGGACTAGCAGAGGGATGCTGGGCTCCTCTCCTCCACACTCCTTACTGTCCTGTCTGGACTATCATAGCAGCTGGAGGCTGCCTTCCACTCATTTCTCACTAAGAAGTCAGTGTGTCTTATTCCTGCATTCTTTATTACTTCATCACACAAGTGGGGGGACAATGCTACGGTAGCCCAGGAAGGCTGGGGGAAGAACGGAATCAACAGGTGGGGTTGTTGCAGGAGCATCTCCTGTGAATAGCATACAGCTCATAATTTCTGCAGGATCTGACACAGAGCAGCTGTGCTCTCTGATACAGTGGTTCTCTAGTACACTTGCCCATATTCTAGGCAGGACTGATTCTATTTTTAGATACCAAAAAGGAGGGATTGACTCAGGGAGTCATTCCCAATTTTGGCTTTTGCGCCCCTGGCTGATCTTAGCCAGGGGCACTTATGACAGCAGCAAATGGTGCAAAAGGACTGGTAACCATGATCATCTTATTACCAATTTATGGTATGGAAGATGGTACAGTATGGCTGGTAACCATCTCTGCTGTCATGCAAAAGCATGCTTCTGTGTAGCGCTGCTGAATCGCCTCTGTGAGAGGCATCTAGTACACATACAGTGACAGTCACAAAAGGCAAAACAGGCTCCATGATTGCCATGCTATGGCATCTGCCAGGGCAATCCAGGGAAAAAAGGCGTGAAATGCTTGTCTGCCATTGCTTTCCCAGAGGAAGGAGTGACTGACGACATTTACCCAGAACCACCTGCGACAATGATTTTTGCCCCATCAGGCACTGGGATCTCAACCCGGAAATTCCAAGGGGCGGGGTAGGCTGCGGGAACTATGGGATAGCTACGGAATAGCTACCCACAGTGCAACACTCCAGAAATCGACGCTAGCCTCGGACCGTGGACACACACCACTGATTTAATGTGTTTAGTGTGGCCGCGCGCACTCGATTTTATACAATCTGTTTTGCTAAACCGGTTTATGTAAATTTGGAATAATCCCATAGTGTAGACGTACCCACAGACTGGCTAACCTAGTGAGGTAGGCTTTAAACTATGTTTGACAGGAGCAGGAGACAAATGCCTGCTGGTAAATCCAGAACATGAAAACCTGGCTGAAGGGTCAGAATCTTGTGGGGGAACATGGGCAATCATATCAAGGACAAAGAAGAGACAAGAAGGACTATAGAGGGGAAATATAATAAACATCTTAGATGTCTGTATACAAATGCAAGAAATATGGGGAATAACCAGGAAGAACTAGAAATACTGGTGAATAATCACAATTATGACATAAAATTGGCATCACAGAGAGTAGGTGGGTTAATCATGACAGGACTATTGGTATAGAACAGTACAACTTGCTCAGGAAGGACAGGCAGGGGGGGAAAGGGAGGAGGTGTGGCCTTGCATATCAAAGATGTATACCCTTGCACTGAGGTCAAAATAGAAGTGAGAGGCCAACCTGCTGAAAGTCTCTGGGTAAGGATAAAAGGGTTAAAAACAACAAGGGTGAGATCATGGGAAGAGTCTACTGTAGACCACCTAACTAGGAAGAAGAGGTGAATGAGTTTTTTTTTTTTTAAAAAAACACCTAACAAAATTATCCAAAGCACAGGACTTGGTAGTGACGGTGAATTTTAGCTACCTAGCCATCTGTTGGGAAACAGGATACAGATTATCCAAAAAGTTCTTGAAGTGCATTGGAGACAACTTTTTATTACAGAAGATATAAAAAGTGACTGGGGAGCAGCTGTTCTAAATTTGATTCTGACAAATACAGAGGAGCTAGTTAAGAGTTTGAAGGAAGATGGCTGCTTGGGTGAAAGTGATCATGAAATGATAGAGGTTATGATTCTAAGGAATGGGGTAGGGGGAAAGAGCAGAATAAAGACAATGGACTTCAAGAAGGAAGAATTTAGCAAACTGGGTAGGTGAGTTCCCTTGGGAAGCTGATCTTGGGAAATAAGATTTCTGGAAAGTTGGCAGTTTTTTAGAGAGACATTGTTAAGGGCACAAGAGCAAACTATCCCAATACATAGAAAAGATATGGTAAGAGACTGCCCTGACTTAAACAGGAGATCTTCAATGACCTAAAACTTGAAAAAGAGTTATACAAAAGTGGAAAATAGGTGAAATTATGAAGGATGGATATAGAAAAACAACACAAGCATGTAGGGACCACGTTAGAAGGCCAAGGCACAAAATGAGATTAAACTAGCGAGGGACATAAAGGGTAACAAGAAAACATTTTACAAATACATTAGAAGCAAGAGGAAGACTAAGGACAGGGGAGGCCCATTATTCCATTAAGAGGAAAAGACAATAACAGAAAATGTAGCAGTGGCCAAAGTGTTAAATGCCTTTTTCATTGTAGTTTTCACCAAAAATATTAGCAATGATTAGATTACTAACACAGTGAACATCAGTGTATATGGGGTATGATCGGAGGCTAAAATAGAGAAAGAAAAAGTTAAAAATTACTTAGACAAGTTAGATATCTTCAAGTCAACAGGGCCTGATGAAATACAACCTAGAATATTTGAGGAACTGGTTGAAGAGATCTCTGAGCCATTAGCGATTATCTTTGAGAACCCATGGATGTTGGGAGAGATCCCAGAGGACTGGAAAAGAGCAAATATAGTACCTAACTATAAAAAGGTGAATAAGGACAACCCAGGGAATTGCGGACCAGTCAGCTTAACTTTGGTACCTGGAAAGATAACAGAGCAAATCATCAATTTGTAAGTACCTAGGAGATAATAAGGTGATAAGTAACAAACAACATGGATTTGTCAAGAATAAATCACGTCAAACAACCTAATATGCTTCCACGACAGGGTAACAAGTCTTCTGAAGGGGTGGTGGGGGGGGAATCAGTAGATGTGGCATATCTTGATTTTAGTAAGGCTTTTGATACTGTCTTCCATGATCTTCTCATAAGCAACTTGGGAAATACAGTCTAGACAAACATAATATAAGATGGATGCACAACTGGTTGAAAAATCATATTCACAGAGTAATTATCAAAGATTCACAGTCAAGATGGAAGGGCATATCAAGTGGGGTCCCTCAGAGATCTGTCCTGAGCACGGGTCTGTTCAATATCTTCATAAATGATTTGGATACTAGGATAGAGAGTACACTTGTAAAGTTTGCAGACAATACCATGCTGGGGAGCAGGAGTGGAAGCATTGCAAGCATGTTGGAGGACAGGATTAGAATTCAAAAGAATCTTTACAAACTGGAGAAATTGTTTGAAATAAATAGGATGAAATTCAATAAAGGTAAATGCTAAGTACTCCACTTAGGAAGGAATATTCAATTGCAAATACAAAATGGGAAATGACTGCCTAGGAAGGAATACTGCAGAAAAGGATCTAGGGGTTATAGTGGATTACAAACTAAAGATGAGTCAACAATGTAATACTGTTGCAAAAAAGTGAACATCATTCTGGGATATATTGGCAGAAGTGGAGTAAGCAAGACCCAAGAAAAAATTATTTCACTCTTCTTAGCACAGATAAGGCTTCAGTGGAGTACTATGTCCATTTCTGGGCACCACACTGCAGAAAAGATGTAGACAGATTGGAGAAAGTCCAGAGGAGAGCAACAAAACTCATTAAAGATCTAGACAACATGACTTATGAGGAAAGACTGAAAAAATCAGGTTTGTTTAATCTGGAGAAGAGAAGACTGAGACAGTCTTCAAGTAAATACAAGGTTGTTATAAAGAGGAGGGTGATAAATTGTTCTCCTTATCTGCTGAGGATAGGACAAGAAGCAATGTGCTTCAATTGCAGCAAGAGAGATTTAGTTTGGACATTAGGAAAAACTTCCTAACTGTCAGGGTAGTTAAGCACTGGAACAAATTGCCTAGGGAGGTTGTGGAATCTCCATCATTGGTGGTTTTTAATAGCTGGTTGGACAAACGCATGTTAGGGATGGTCTAGAAAATACTTAGTCCTGCCTCAGAGCAGACAACTGGACTAGATGATCTATTAAAGGCCCTTGCAGGCTTACATTTCTATGATTCTATGAAATGTTATATTTTCACAGTGCTTTATTATGCACTTCAAACCAAGGGCCTGACTCTGCCACTTTTGCTTATCAATCAAAGGAGATTTATATGGCCCCTTTTACCATAAAATCTAAGCGCCTCACAATTTTTAATGTGTTTATCTTCACAACAACTCTCTGAGGTTGGGAAGTTCCGTTATCACTATGTTACAGATGAGGAAATGAGGCATAGAGAGACTAAAACCGCTTCTGGGTAGACACTACCTTTGCCAATGGGTGGGGTTCTCCACCTCCCCGAGAGGTGGTAGCTAAGTAGAAGGAAGAATTCTTCCATTGACGTAGCACTGTCTACACTGGGTGTTAGGTCTGCATTGATAGATCTCTCATGGGTGTGGCTTTAATACTCAGATTTTTCAGGGGGGAAATATCTCGGTAATGCCACTCACTTTGGGTCTGATATTGCATATGCAGGGCCGGTGCAACCCATTAGGCGACCTAGGTGGTCGCCTTGGGCGCTAACATTTGTGGGGCGGCTACTGCAGTGGCCGGATCTTCGGCTGCCCCGGTCGTTGGCGGTATTTTTGGGGCGGGACCTTCCACCGCCTCTGTCAGGGACAGTATTTCAGGGGCGGGAACTTCTGCTGCCTAGGGCGCCAAAAAAGCTGGTGGCGCTCCTGTGCGTATGTCAGTGTCAGTGGGGGGTTTGCCGTTGACTTCAATAACAGCAGAACTAGGGCCTTAACCCCTGGTCTGAGTCAGGAGTAATTTCCAGAAATAAGATATTGGGCTTGCTTTTCCCATTGAAGTCAGTAGCAAAATTCCATTTACTGAAATAGGAGCAGGATTGGCCCCACAGTGTGTAATAGCCATTTTTAGTATGCACTGTTGTCCTTGTAACAGCAGCCAGAGCGACAGCAGCCCCAAAGCAATAGCACAGCCTATGAAGTGTAGTCATGATACCTGCTTGTTCTGTGGGAGTAGTAAGAAACTAGGTTTCTTTAGAGTAGCCAGGAGTAAGTAAGGCTTTGTCTACACTAGCACTTTTGTCAGCAAAACTTTTGTCAATCGGGGGTCTGAAAAAACCACCCCTCGACCAACATAAGTTTCACCAACCAAAGTGCTATGTTGGCAGGAGACATAGTTAATGCAGGTCATTGGGGGTGGTTTAATTATGCCGGCAGGAGAGCTCTCTCCTGCTGGCAACGCAGCTACATGGAAGACTGCTGTAAGGTCTGTAGTGTTGACATAGCTGAAGTATGGAAGCAGGCCATAAGGGAAGTATATAAAAATCTGGGGTCAGCTTCCTTAATGGAACATGATCAAGAGCATTGCTAGGCCTAAAGCTGACCTACCTTGACAGCAGTTTCAGCTGAAATATCTTACCTTATGGATTGACAGCATGGTTTGTTTGTTTGTCTTGGCAACCAGACCTTTCTGGTGGATTATATAGAAAGATACTCCAAAATGGACAGTTTTAAGTATGACTCACTATAATGGTTCAAACCCACAGCCAGAAAGAGCACCATGCCCTTAATCAGAAGTAGCAGCACAGGTTTGGACTAGATGGTCCAGAGATGCATTTGAGTATTTAATGGGTCTTTTCTAGCTCTTATTTCTATGTTCATAGGCTGTTGTTCTCCTTGCGACCTCACTATTTGCCTCAAAGCAAGGGGAAGCAGCCTATCTTCAAGCAGTGAGGAAAAAGCCAGGATCTTCTAAAATGGGTACCCAACGTTAGGCTTTAAATCCAAAGGTATCTAAACAAGTGGCCTGACTTTCAAAAACTCTGAGTAGTCAGCAGATCCCAATAAAGTCAATAGGTGTTAGTATATGGCACTTTTGAAGAGCAGGTCACTTACTTAGGTGCCTAGGTATATAGGCATCCATTTTTTAAAATGTCGGCTAGAAATGTAATGCAGTGAGGGACCAGGACCTCCAGTTTTTTGTGGTACCTTAATTTTAGGTTAATGCCCTTTATGTCTTTTGGGGCACTGTACCAACAGGGTCCTGCTTAAAGAGGAATGGTGTAGTTATTTATATCAGACTGATGTGCACTTTATCTTAACTCTCCCCTACTAACATTCAAATGTGGCACTCAGAGTCCATGTGGCAGGACATGGCGTGCAGTGGAGCTGCAAACTGTGATGTCTGTATGTGTGAGGACACAGATCCTGGCTGTTGGGTTTGATTACTATGAACTCCAGTCACTTGTGGATGAACTTTGCTCAATTCTGGGAGGGATAAGAGATGTGCAGTTTGCTTGTGTGCCACTCAAGTGTACTAGATAGAACAACTGAGCTACCCGTGAGAGAGGGTAAACAAACAAGTGACAGAGAGAGAACATTGCACACTGTGTACTGTCTGGTCTAAAGCATATAAACCCTCGGACTGCTACAGCTAACAAAGATTTTCCTGAAGTGCTAAGAGACCTGTACAAGTGAGAAAGGAAGCTTGAGTTCTACCACAGATGCTCTCTGAGGGCAGTTTAAATACCAGTCATGATATATTCAGCCATGGATTTGTTACAAGATGCATTAAAATAAAGCAATATCAAAAAAGAAATTAATGTGGCTGCCTCTATTAAATTAAATGCAGAACCTTGCCAAACCCCCCAAAGGTTTTTCATGAGCATTGCCCACCCTGTTTATCTATCTCAGGATAAAGTATAAGCTCCTGATTGCTCTCAGTTGAGTCTCCTGCAACAGAGGGCCCTGAATTTTACCTGGGACAATATGAAAAATTATAAAGAAAGGTCAGGGATTAGGTACAAGAGTTGAGTTAAGGCAGCATGAAACCAGAGGCTAGTGTGAAAGATTTATTTTGCTAGATTTATACAAGCTTTTTAGGCCAGCTTCCAGGTCACACCGCTACAATTCACAGTGGCAAACACTGCAGCTGGCTGTTCATTTCATCCTGGATAGGATCTTTACGACAATGTCACCGTTGTCCAATCGGGTGGTGTTTCTTATTTGCCAACAATGCTGATAATGATTAAATGGAGTTTCTCAGCATAGATAGGAGAGTTATTAGTGACCCTCGATTCTTGCTATCATTTTGAAAGCAGAGGTTACAAGCTTTCATGAGCCGAGTGGTTTTAAAAGAGAAGGCTCTAATAGAATAAGAGGGTGAAAAAATACTCTTAAATCTGTGAAAAACAAAACACTTGGACAGTATTACAGCCAAAATTTCAGAAATTACAAATATGTAGCAGATAGGCCAAACTCAACTTTGGCTATGCAGCAAAGATGAGTCAGAGATACTTGTATTTCCTGGCACAGAAATACAACTGCTGCAGGAGAGGATTGCGCAGCGTATACATAGTGGCTCACGTGGGGGAATGGAATGCTGCCTTGGACTATTCCCCTCTGGGGATTTAGAGGCTGACCCAAAGTTCACTGAAATCAATGGGAATCTTTCCATTGACTTCAGTGGGTTTTAGGCCCTTTACCCAGGGGTTGACCCCTTAGCTAGCTGTACTTTCTGGTGCATTCCTGTGTACTATGGAAAAACCCTGCCCGGCTGCTTGCATGCCCCTTTCCCTTATGAACATGTATGCACAGCAGAGAATAGGATTTAGCCCAAAATAAGGTCATTTACTTTGTCTATGCAGAGCATGTTTCATTTTTGCATAATACTCTAGTCATGTTATTAGTTATTATATGTACATAAAGTCATCACCTTTAAAAATAAATGCACTAATTGTCATGCCCTATGAAATCTAGGAGCATAAAACCTTAGCACAAAAATTGTCGTATTTTGCTAACTGCTTTAACCTAAAACTCCAACAGAAAGAAATTGTTCCCACGACTCATATTTTTCATCATTTGGTCATTAAATAGTGATGGATATGAACCTATAAAGTACCTAAACTGAACCTTTTAACAATCCATGAGCAATACTATCATTTCTTTAATAGAACTCGCTGACCGTGCCTTTCTTCGATGCCATTTGTCATTTTCAGCATGCAATAATCAATAACTTGGCTTTGAAATAAATAATATAACAGTCACAATATATTATCTTTCAGGCTGGCCTTATACTAACCATGAAATAGGACTTGGGAAGATACAAACTTTAGGTAAATGTTAAAAATGGAATAACACTGAAAACAGGAACTAAATGAACTAGAAACATCATAGCTTCCCTACCCAATTCTTTTATAATTCTCTTCCATTTATAAAAAAACAAAAACTAGTTTCTAAACAAAACCAAAAAAATCTTGAATGGTCTGACTTCAAGTGCAGGGCTACCACTGTGTCTGTAAGTCATTCAATTGTACCAACCCATTGGAGGGGTTTCAGCAAAGTGAATCATCTTCCTGATCCCAATTCAGCAAGGCTTTTAAGCACAATCCATTGTTATTCAGCAAGGCAATTAAACATGCTAAATTTTAAACATATGCTGATTTAAGAATATGCTTAAATTAAACATGTGCCTTCGTGTTGGAGCCAAAGTTAGAAACCTATTTAGGTGCCTAATGGTGCAGTAGGCACCTAGTAGGATAAGCAGGTTAGCCACCCAACTCCCAAATCAATAGGAGTTAGTTACCTACTAACTTAGGTGCTTTTGAAAATCCCTTGGTTGCCTATCTGCATCTTTAGGTGCCTAACTACTTTTCTAAATCTGGTCCTTGACTGCTGAATCTGAGTCCCAGAGCACTGCAATACACAGGGCACAACTACAGAAGAAATGGCAACCTTCATTCTGTGTTTCCTTGTTTGGGTGGGCTTTGGTCAAATCCCTAAAATGGTGTGCACCTATTGCCCTTTATTTATGCTAATAAGTCTGGTTCTGGGGCAGGTGCAACACAGGAAAAAGCCAGCTTTCTGGATCTGTTTTGTGTGCCACAGAACTTTCAAGAGAACAGGTGATCTTATGAGTTAGCTGGCCTAACTTAGGGATGAAATCTCAGAAGAATAATTTGCACAAGTTTAATACCATCAACTCCAAATACACATTAATGCTGGTTTACCCTTGGATAGGAACTTTGAACCCCAATCTAAACCTAATGCAGATCCAAGCAGCACAAAGGTCTTCACTAATAGACACACAAAAATAAATAAATGAATACACTAGAAATTGTTTGGTGTATGCTTGTTCTTTTGCAGCCATTACATAGCTGTGCTGTTGTCATTGTTGTATTCGACAATGACCCACTATTACACCTGCTAGACTTGTGCATAGTAAAAATACTATGTGCCTGATTCTGTGCTACCAGTGTATACATCAGGAGTAACTTCATTAGAGTCAATGAAGTTATATCAGTAGAAACCAGGCCTAAAATACTGATGTGGTGTACTTCCCATTCACACCCAGTCTTGACTGTTACATCTGATCTGATGTTACTGATGTATCCTGTATATATTCACTATATATCTTATAAAATGAATATATCCGTACTTAGAATCCAATTGATACCAGTGAGATGATGTATGCATATCACACAGTTCATAGTATAGAATATTGATGTATGTATGTATTGTGTGAATGTGTCATTTGTTTTCCATTGAGAAAGGGAAAACATAGCAGGTACTTACCATTTAAAAGAGAAGAAGCTGCAGCCAGCAGCTTCCACTTGAAGAGTCCTCACTTTAAAGCTGCAGCCTCTTGGCTCTGCCAACTTTAAAGGGCCAGCCCTCAGAAAGGCATGCTGAGGAAAAAAAAGTTTCTGTAAGAGGGCAACCCCGCATCAGGAAGAGTTAGTAGGGAGCAGGTAATTATCACGCTTGGTGGTCTGGAGAAAGGGATTCTGGCTATCACCACTGTGACTTAGAACTTACAAATTTGTTGGTAGTAAGAGAATTTTAGGAAGTGAAACTGCATGATTCTTTAGTAGAAACATCTAAAAAACCAAAAAGGCCTTAGACCTTAGCAAAGATAAAGGGCTAGGTTCTTGCTTTTGCACTTGGAGAGATGTGCAGCTCAAAAGTCAGCCAGAATTCCTTCTGCCACAGCAGCAGCTCCACCACATATGCAAGGGTTGGAGCAAGTGCTTTTCCTCCAATGCCTAGACAGCTTTGCTGGCAGGTGAGGAGAGATGAGGCAATGGCTCTTCCCTCATTCTGGCCCCTATTGTGGGACAGCTATTAGCAGCAGCAGCAGCACTAGTATTAAGCTGTGTCTGCACTTCCCAGTGCAGTTGTAGCCAGCCGGTGCGTTGAGGTGCACGGTGGGGCCATCTTATACCTTCTGTGCCCTTGTGCACCTGAGTAAAGCCAGCCTTGGGCCAAATGGCTCAAAACTATATAGGTTTAAATCAAGCACTTAGGGTTTGATAATGTTCTTATCAAGTAAATAGCCATGTTTACAATCACTAACAGACTGCTAACTCAGTGGGAGCAGATACACCCTTCAGTAACTTCTAGATATATAGTGGTCATTATACAGGACTATTTTTTGTGTCTGTCATTTATGTGTGTTCCTCCTCTTCCCACACTAACCAATAGTACTGAAGTATGCAAATGAAACGAGGAATAGGTCAAAGATGAAGGAAGGAGAAACCAGATTTAGATCATTTCTAATGTCATGATTTCACCACTCGCCAATGCGCTCTTCAGAAGATAGCAGCTATTGAACAGAGCAGGGGTGGGGGATTGAATAAATATGAAAGGCACAATTCTGAATTTCTTACTCAGGCAACTTTCAGACTGAAGTCAATGAGAGTTTTTCCTCATTAAGAATTGCAGTATGGGCTCAGACTTGGTTGTTCTTCCAACCTTCCATCTATGTTTACAGATATCCTGGGGGGTGAATTAGTGTTCCAGATTAGGGCCAGTTTGTGCTCCTATTGAAATCACTGTGAAAACTCCCATTGACTTGTACAGGACCAGACATCTTGAAAGATGTCTTCAGGGTTCTTTCTTTGATTTTCCAGGGTGAAGGAAGCAGCTCTCCTTCCATGATCCAGGCTGATGTTGGAAACAACACCATTGCTTGTTGGTACACAGAAATGACCCTGATAACTCCTATTACAGGCCAACACCATGTGGACAATGGAGACCTTACCCTAATTAATCCCTAGATTTTTTTAGTTGGTTATTCAGATTTATAAAGACAAAAATAATGGATGGTTTCAGAGTAGCAGCCGTGTTAGTCTGTATCCACAAAAAGAACAGGAGTACTTGTGGCACCTTAGAGACTAACAAATTTATTTCAGCATGAGCTTTCATGAGCTACAGCTCACTTCTTCGAATGCATAGAATGGAACACACAGACAGGAGATATTTATACATACAGAGAACATGAAAAGGTGGAAGTATGCATACCAACAGGAAGAGTCTAATCAATTGAGATGAGCTATCATCAGTAGGAGAAAAAAAACTTTTGAAGTGATAATTAAGATGACCCATAGAAGGTGTGAGGAGAACTTAACATAGGGAAATAGATTCAATTAGTGTAATCACCCAACCATTCCCAGTCTCTGTTTAAGCCTGAGTTAATTGTATCTAATTTGCATATTAATTAGAGTTCAGCAGACTCTCTTTGCAGTCTGTTTTTGAAGTTTTTTTGTTGCAAAATTGCCACCTTCAAGTCTGTCACTGAGTGGTTAGAGAGGTTGAAGTGTTCTCCCACTGGTTTTTGAATGTTATGATTCCTGATGTCAGATTTGTGTCCATTTATTCTTTTGCATAGAGACTGTCTGGTTTGGCCAATGTACATTGCAGAGGGGCATTGCTGGCACATGATGGCATATATCACATTGGTAGATGTGCAGGTGAATGAGCCCCTGATGGTGTGGCTGATGTGATTAGTTCCTATGATGGTGTCACTTGAATAGATATGTGGACAGAGCTGGCATCGGGCTTTGTTGCAAGGATAAGTTCCTGGGTTAGTGTTTATGTTGTATGGTGTGTGGTTGCTGGTGAGTATTTGCTTCGGGTTGGGAGGCTATCTATAAGTGAGGACTGGCCTATCTCCCAAGATCTGTGAGAGTGAGGGATCATCTTTAAGGACAGGTTGTAGATCTTTGATGATGCGCTGGAGAGGGTTTAGTTGGGGGCTGTAGGTGATGGCTAGTGGCGTTCTGTTATTTTCTTTGTTGGGACTGTCCTGTAGTAGGTGGCTTCTGGGTACTCTTCTGGCTCTGTCAATCTATTTTTTCACTTCAGCAGGTGGGTATTGTAGTTTTAAGAATGCTTGATAGAGATCTTGTAGGTGTTTATCTCTGTCTGAGGGATTGGAGCAAATATGGTTGTATCTTAGAGCTTGGCTGTAGACAATGGATCGTGTGGTGTGTCCTGGATGGAAGCTGGAGGCATGTAGGTAAGTATAGTGGTCAGTGGGTTTCCGGTATAGGGTGGTGTTTATGTGACCATCGCTTATTAGCACAGTAGTGTCTAGGAAATGGACCGCTTGTGTGGATTGGTCTAGGCTGAGGTTGATGGTGGGACGGAAATTGTTAAAATCATGGTGGAATTCCTCGAGGGCTTCTTTTCCAGGAGTCCAGATGATGAAGATGTCATCAATGTAGCGCCTCTTGTTCATATTCCGACCTATTCATGATGACGACAGCACCTCCTTTGTCAGCCTTTTTGATTATGATGTCAGAGTTGTTCTTGAGGCTGTTGATGGCATTGTGTTCAGCACGGCTTAGGTTATGGGGCAAGTGATGCTGCTTTTCCACAATTTCAGCCCGTGCACGTTGATGGAAGCAATCTATGTAGAAGTCCAGTCTGTTGTTTCGACCCTCAGGAGGAGTCCATGCAGAATCCTTTTTATTATAGCATTGGTAGGAAGGATTCTGTGGGTTAGTATGTTGTTCAGAGGTGTGTTGGAAGTATTCTTTGAGTCGGAGACGGCGAAAGTAGGATTCTAGGTCACCGCAGAACTGTATCATGTTCATGGGTCTGGAAGGACAACAGGAGAGGCCCCGAGATAGGACAGATTCTTCTGCTGGGCTAAGAGAATAGCTGGAAAGATTAACAATATTGTTGGGTGGGTTAAGGGAGCTACTGTTGTGGCTCCTTGTGGCATGTAGCAGTTTAGACAGTTTAGTGTCCTTTTTCTTTTGTAGAGAAGCAAAGTTTATGCTGTAAATGGCTTGTCTAGTTTTTGTAAAGTCTATCCATGAGGAAGTTTGTGTAGAAGGATGGTTTTTCATGAGAGTATCTAGTTTTGAGAGTTCAGTCTTAATCTTCCCGTTTGCTGTATAGGATGTTGATCAGATAATTTCACAGTTTCTTTGAGAGTGTGTGGCACAATCTGTCATCATAGTCTGTGTGATATGTAGATTGTAATGGATTTTTTACCTTTAGTCCTTTTGGTATGATGTCCATCTGTTTGCATTTGGAAAGGAAGATGATGTCTGTCTGTATCTGTACAAGTTTTTTCATGAAGTTGATGGATTTCCACTCCATACGGATAAATGCAGTGCCTTCCATAATGACAGGTTTCCGAGTAGCAGCCGTGTTAGTCTGTATCCGCAAAAAGAACAGGAGGACTTGTGGCACCTTAAAGACTAACAAATTTATTTCAGCATGAGCTTTCGTGAGCTACAGATCACTTCTTTGGATGCATAGAATGGAACACACAGACAGGAGATATTTATATATACAGAGAACATGAAAAGGTGGAAGTATGCATACCAACAGGAAGAGTCTAATCAATTGAGATGAGCTATCATCAGCAGGAGAAAAAAAACTTTTGAAGTGATAAAATAATGGAAGTTCCCATGCCAAGCTCTGGACACTCTTATAATTTGGAAAAATAAAAAACAACAACATTAAACTACTTAAATCCTCTGCTGCAATCATAATCAATAGGACCCCAAAATGTACCATTCAAAACGTTATGCTCTGTCCAAACCTCATCCCATCCTGTCATCAAATGCCTGAGGAAAAAAGATGTCTTTGCAACATGGTGTGCTATAGCCCATTTTCCCAACTCGTAACATTGTATGGGAGGTCAGTTTTAATTTGAGCGGTTGGAAACTATTGACATTTTTCACGATTTGGGACACAAGCTACATCCCTGAATCTGTTCCCCTGAATTTGACTGAAGTTCAATACTAGATGCAGAAGCAAATGTTGTGGGGGAAGTGACCCCTTCTCCTTAATTTAGGGTAATTAAGATCTGGATCCAAACTATGCTGCTCAGAGCCATCTCTGCCACTAGATTGCAGAGAGAAAAAGCCCTTTATAATTTATGCTGCTTTATGGTGGGAAAACTCATTGCTAACGTAATGTTTAACAAAGATACCCATAGATGAGACAGCATTATCTAGTGCAGAGGTTCTCAACCAGTGGTCCATGAGCTCCATTCAGTTGGTCCATGGATAGTTCCCTCTAAGGTGCATGCTTGGGTGGCCGCACATGAGCAAATGAGGGGCAACCTACCTAATTAATGTGGCTCCACTATTAGGTGCCTGGACCCTGGAGAAGATGCACATGTAAGGTGAGGTGGTGGCCTTGGGGGGAATAGCGGGTACTTGGGAGGGGGCAGTGGGGTGAGAAGAGGGGGTGGGGAGAATTTGGGATGTGCAGGGCTATGGCAACCAGAGAAAGAGGCGACTTTCCCTAGCTCCAGGGCTGCCGCTGCCAGGGAGAGATGGTCCTCCTTCCCAGCCTCAGCTCTGTGGCTGCTGTGGCAGGGAAGGGAGGGCACATCCATTGCATTAGAAAGGTAAGACTACTGATATTAAAATATGAGTTGTGTGCTTTTATTTGTAGAACAAAAAAACATGAATTATTATTACAGGTTTTTTTTTATATAGTGCTTTTATCCAAAGCGCTTTACAATAGTTAGCTAATGGTACAAATAACATGTGGAAAGATCATTAAGTGGTCTGCCTACACCCTCAGCAATTTTCAAGTGGTCCGCAAAAAAAAAGTTTGAGATCCACTCAAGTGACATGCGTTCTATTCCCAGCTCTTCTAGTGACCTGCTAGGTGTCCTTGGGTAAGTCACGTTTTCTCTATTTCTTCTCCTATGCTTTATCTCTCTTATCCATTTAGATTGTAAGCCCTTCAGGGCAAGGACTGTTTCTTACTATATGTTTGTACGGTATATGTATGCACTATGGGGCCCCGATCTTGGATGGAGCCTCCAGTGTTACCCATAATACAAATCATTAATAAAATGTCATCTTTTTAGGAAAAGTGGAACTTTTATTAAAGAAGTCATTTAATTTGATTTACCCTCCTATATTTAAGTAGAAATATAAGGTAACAATGGGAGGCAGGAGGGAAATTCCAAGAGAGATGACTGGAATCAGTACAGCATTTATTATAAATAACATCAGCATGCGAGTCTAAAAATAGTCTCCCTGATGCTGCATGTATAGGACTGATATTAAAAATGACTGATTTAAAAGAAAGTGCTTCACCTCTGTTGCCAACCCAGAAGGTAGGGCTCTAGTATTCTCAAACTTAAATGCTGCCAGTATTTCACGTTAGAATAGTCATAAAGTTAAAGGTTAATAGGCTGTACAAATGACAGAGTTTAAAGGGGAAAAATGAGGATGGGAAACTCTTTAGCACTTAGGGAACATTTTTAAAATGAACCTAATCTGTATAATGTAATTTTTCTATATTCCTTCTCACGCTGTTGATCATTATTGAAAATATTTCTATTTGCATAAGTGATTTCTCCTTCACTACCCATCTCCGTTTGCTTTTTGGATGATCATTACTTCCTACAGTACATGATGACTCATAATCCTGCCAACTGACATAACAATCTGCTACCATGAAAATGTAATAGGGCAAAATTAAAATTGTGGCCATAGAGGGGTGATGAGTAGGGAGATATTGTGAATGGGGGGTGCTTTTATTTAATTGTGAGTCATTAAAATTGGTGGGGAATGAAGGCAAACAAATACATTACAGGTAAGTGGAATTTTGTTGAGGTATTTCAGCTTGGATCTACCCAGTTCAAGCTTTCTACAGTTGTAGTGGTTAGCAAAGGATATTGCAATAATGGCCTTGTTGCAGTTAATTGCATACATTTTGCTGTTCCTAGGCTGTAATATAGTGATGAGATAAATATGACCTGATAAGAGAAATGCTTCTAAATGGAGACCATTGTTTGTCACATTTGTTTTTATATTGAGAGATGAAAAGGAAATCTTGCTTGCATCGTCATTATTATGTTTGTATAATCGTCATTATGGATGTTTGTTATTATGGCAGTGCCCAGCGGGTAACCAAGAGTGGGGTCCCATTGTGCTAGGTGCTGTACAAACACAGAGTAGTAGATGGTCCCTGCCCCAAAGAGCTTACAATTTAAATAGCATTCTGTGTAGACCCTCCATTGTAACTGGTATATATGAGTTGATGGCAATAGTTTTAATGGGATTTATTGTTGCATTATTGGGATTAAAGTGGAAGAGAAGTACGACTGTTTAAAATGCACTGTTTGTTAGATGCTATTCCTTTAGGGCCTGATCTAGTGCCCACTGAAGTCAATGGAGTCCTTCCAATCTGGTCCCTAATATATTGGTTACAAGTTTACCAACTTTCCTTTCAGAGCTGGCTTTTCAAAGAAGCAGTTGCCACCATCCAGAGCACCTTCAGGCAAACACTAAAAGGTGGGATTTTCCAAAGGCTTATGAATGGTGAAGGCAGACTGAACGTCAAGCCCACTGAGGATGAGTGCAAGATCTGCGCAGGTAAGCTCTGGGCATATACATTGCACAAGAATTTGTAACAGGAAAATCAGGCTGACCCTTAGTTTTGTTGCCTGCTGCTCCTGTGCCTCAACAGCTGCTCCTTGCACTATCCATTTCCCCTTCCCACAAATTTTAGGAAGCCCAAGAGCAGCCCCTACAACATGCCCTAAAAAAAATCAGGAAACAAAGCACGTTGACTAAGTTGAATGTTACTGATTTACTCTTAATTACAGCAGCAGCAACTCAGGGTATAAAATAAATATTGAAATAAAATAGCAAAGCGCTGCCTGATCCTCCTTAGTTCCTTAGCAAGAGGCAAGTAGAGAATGGTCATTAATTGATGGTCCAGTGTGGGTGCCCTGCACAGGGATTATATCATGCTTAGAGACCAGTTCTGTGAGCTGTTCTACACAAACAGACCCCTATGTCTTCACAGAGCCCCACTGAAATCCCACGGGGCTGCACAAGCAGAACAGCTGGCAGGGTCAGGACATTAGTGAATATTCTGCACTTATTCTGTGTACAGATCAAGGCAAAATCGGAGACTCCTATTAGGCATGTTTTTTAGGTTGCTGGATGTTGTGCAATTATATGACACTGACCCAAGACTGCATTGGCGTCATCCTTAATGAAGAGGGTAGCACAGAACAGTTTTGCCACTACTTCCGTGAATTTTAAAGAATAGACACTTCCCCCCCACTTCTTTATTTCCCTGCTTGCATTCAAGATCTCAACTTTTACAGCATCACTTTTCTGCCCATTTTAATAAAATTATTTTAAATGGACAGCATAATATTGAAGCTCTTATTTAAAATGTATGTGAGCATAATGCTCTAGTATTTTTTACGTGTAACACCAAATGGAGCACTGTAAAAGTACTTTATCAAGTGACACCAAACGAGCCTACATATCGTAGCTTACATTGCATTCTAGATGTTGGCACCTATTTTCTGAGATAAATAAATGCTTATAATCAAAACAGATTACCTTAGGCATTAATTAGGGATGTATCCTGCTATTGCTTGTGTACAAAAATACTGATTCAAAGCCCACTGCATTAATTGGAAAGACTCCTACTTGCTTCAGGTCCCTAATTCAGATCAGGTCCCTAATTCAGATACTGAGCAGCATTTCTTTTATCTCAAACTGTGAGTCAGATACTACTTTTGGGGCAGACTGAGATATCCTAACATTTAGTAGTACATCACTCCACAAGTAACTTCACTGATCTTAGCAGGACTGCTTATGGTCTAAGGGTACTATTCAGTGTGAATAAGGGTATCACAACTGTTTTGTGCACAATTGCTGTTGAGGTCAAAGGAGGTTTTGCTCACAAGTCACAGATAGAATATGCCCTATGATCTGTCAGCCATTAAGCAAGATGGTGGCTTTCTGTCTCTTAGGGTGACCAGATGTCCTGATTTTATAGGGACAGTCCTGATATTTGGGGCTTTTTCTTATATAGGCTCCTATTACCCTCCACACCGTCCCGATTTTTCACACATGCTATCTGGTCACCCTACTGTCTCTCTAGTCATTTTCAATTGATATTACATTGAATTCTTTGGGAGCTCTCTTGTGATTTCCCCCTTAATTCCCATGGGTGAGCAGTTACTGATGCATGGGATCCCACTGAAGTTAATAGGATTACTTGTGTGAATAGCTGTTCACCAATGGGAGTAACAGTGGGTTGCTATCTGGGTTTTTGTAATTACTAGTCCTTTACCCATTTTTACAGCCAGATAGAACAATTATAACACTCAAACAATAAATTGCACTTTTCTTTTGAAAAAGAGGCCAGGCCTGAAAGTTGAGTGAAAAGAATGAGGCCTGTAATCGTTTATTAGCTTCAGTTGCGATAATATATCTGGCTTGTATGCCAAGAAAAGTATAAACAAATGGCAAGTTATTGGTTTTTCAATAACAAGGTTTAAACCAAGGCAATAAAAAACATATCCTATCTGATAGTATTTATGAAACAGTTAATATTGTCAATGCCTTTTCCATCTTCTCAAAGTTACACATATTGTATAAACTTTGATCTGTCTCTAAGGAGAAGGGATACACGGGCAGTGAGTCACTCTGTTGGAAAGGGATAAAATGTCCATGTCTTCTTGTAAAATTCTCTGATATTAAAATAAACCAAGCTGTAGTTTTCTTGAACTTTGTCTGAAGTATTGGAGGGCACAAGTAACACAAAACCTTGTTTTTAGTCTGTAATCTTAGAATGTATACTCAGTTGTGACTACTTCATTATTTTCATGTTTGAGAATTTTATAACACCAGAACATTTCTAATTCTTAGTTTTGACCTAAGGGACAAAAGCGTTTTAATTAATTAATGTAATTATCAATTAAATTATGCTCATACAAGCACACAGAAGACCTGATCCTGCAGCCCATGCATACATGTGACTGCCCCTGAAGTCAATTACAGTTCTTTGAGCACAAGTTGCAGGATTGGGCCAAAGACAATAAAACATGAAATCACAGACAAAATTCTGGTCTCTCCAGTGCTGATCTCTACTGTCTATTCTGTGCATTAAGTTGGCTCCCTAACTCACATTTATTCCTTTGAAAGTCTCCCCCTGAACTTCCATTGATATTAGTGAGATTTCAGCAGATGGACTTTGTGCAGAACATGGCAATCTGGAATAGAAATCTGCACCAGGAATCTCATCACTAAAATATATTGAAGACATTTGACCTTGTGTATATGTATATCTATGAACTCTTACACAGACAGGCACACATACAAATTCAGTGGGGAGGATAAGAAACAGAGTGCCTGTGTCGCTGTCCAAAGTGCTGAAAACAGGGTACATGCCATTCAGAGTAACTGTTTAAAGGAAGAATGAGATAAATTCTAGGCAAAGGTGGCAACACAATGGGAAGACCAATTTTCCTGTGACTGAAACCACTGTGACTTTGACATCAACTTCAGTGGAGCATGTTTAAGCCCTAAAGCATATACATCGGGAATTTCTGGGGCACCCAGGGGCACGTATGTTGAAACCTAGTTATTATACACAGTTGCATAGAACCCAGCTGAAGCCAGTTAGCTAGAATAGTCATCTATAAAATGTAGGGTTCAGTCCTGCTCACAAATAGATGTTTTTGTAAACAAGGCCAGACATCTCTCAAGCTTCCTTAGATATGGTTGCCACCTGAGCATTGTATTCATAGTTTGCCATCCCATTATATTTATCTTGTGAAAATTCAGAGCTATCAATAATTTGCTCTCTATCATACTGCCTCAAAGCATTCTTATCAATATAGTATCATTTCAAATCTTATTTATGAATGTGCAGGACATTATCAATGACATCCAGAAATTTTGAGCAGAGTTCTGCAATCCCTGATCATTTTATTTGAATTATAAAATCAGCCTTTGCAACAAAAAGCTCTAACATTCTATAGCTAAACAGTAAGTATCTTATCTCTATTTGATTTAAATTTCTTCCTAATGAGGATTTTTGTACAGCTGTTCAGTCAATACCTATCCCTAATGTGAAGGAACTGCCCAAAGGCCTTACCTTTCAATTAAATGAACTGACTATGAGGCAGATTCTGCTTTGGTTACTATTTGCAATAAAGCTCATGAGTAAGATATTAGTGGCAAATAGTAAGTATTATATCTGATGAATAAAATGGAAAAGGCATTGGAGATGTCTGAACATTTGCCCTGGATTATTTCAGAGTAGTCTGTATATCCTTCATTCCTTTGCAGCTGTCAAGCGTAGCAAAGTTGCAAAGCATAATAAACTCTTCACTATATCTTGATGTGTGCAATGTACTATTTTCCTGACTGAATTATATAAGGAGCAAGGTGATCTGTCTGATTTGCTTAATATTCCTTGATCTGTTATAACTTACAGTAAAAGCATTGCCCAAGTCTCTTAGTCTTTCTGGGACTCAGTTTACCCATCTATAAAATGGGGATAATAACATATTATAAGAAAATATATCTGTAGGGTGTTGAGGATGAATTAGTTAGCATTTGTACAGGGCTTTGAATATATAATATGCAATATTGTTCATATTATTTTGTTAATTGTATTCCATTGTAAATAAACTGTAGTGTGTATTAGTATCACATTTCATATATATGCTAACTCATAATCATGTCACTTGTTGCCTTTCACAATAGTGAATTAAACTTCAATTCTCTCTGGTTGCTGATATGAACATGTTGTCCCTCTTTATCCGTTCTTCCAATGTGAGTCATGGATGGTCCTAAACTGGAATATTCATATCTAAGATGGAAAGTCCTTGATTCTGTAACCAGCCTTCTTGTAGCCTCATATGACTTCTCAGAGAGGAGCAAATTCGAAGCCCAGATCCTAGACTGCAAAGCTGAGATGGACATTGGGCACATGCATTCAGGGTAACAGGCGTTTCATGGAACCATTGCATGGCTGCTCCATGAAGGTTCCAGCAGTCCCTAATGAAGCTATGTATATATGTAAATGGAGGATTTCTATAGCAGTGGATCCTCCAGTCTCTCCATGACCCTCCACTGGCCCAACCATGCCCCATCCCTACCTCCTGCCTGCATAGCCCCTCATCCACCTCCCTAAACAGTAGGACCACATCAGTTCCACTGCGGATAATGAGGCAGGAGCAGCATTTGGCTCAGCCTATGAAATATCCATTCTTGTTCAAAGATCCCTGGGAAAGGAACCTATCTGTTGTGATAAATCATGGCGGCATGGGGGCATGGGGTGATGAATTAAAGATGGTTTATTTGCCAGTTTAGCTTTAACTTTCCTGGCAGGTGTGGGTTTAAGGCAAATTGGTGATGTTATTTTAACTGAGTTTATTGTTGGAGAATTTCCAGGGTGTTTTTCATAATGTTCAACTAGAACATACAATTTTTAAAAAAATCTTCCATATATATGTACAAAATGTATATAAATGAACACTTATATAAATACACAGTTAGCAGAGAGGGACAAAATTAGAGGTTTAGAATTTAGTTTTGAAGGAATGGGCTATCTTCCAGGCTCAGTCACGGGCTTCCTAAGTGACCTTGACAATGCATCTCTCTGTGCCTCAGTTACTTCATCTGTAAAATGGGGATATGAATACCTACCTACAGGGGGGTAAGAAGCTTAATTAATTAGGGCTAGATTGTACTCAGCCCTGTGTGGGTGTGTAATGGAGGAGGAGACATATAGAACTTCCCTGGCTATGTGTCCTCGTAGAGAACCAGACACGGGTGAGTGCTTACACTCAGAAGAGAATAAGGACTTTGTGATCTTATTACCTCTGCAAAAGGCATGAGAGGGGCTTGGTCCCTTGCTGCACCAGCCAAAAAAGCTAGTAATTATGGGAAGAGACAGAGGAAGGGAATGAACACTGCACCCTATTAAATGAATTCTTCCTGGGCTTCTTAAAATTCTAGGAAACATTGCACCTGCCCGAGGCACAAGGCTTACCATTGCTCCTGCTGGAGCAGCATTCCTCTGCATAGAAGTATTGTGGCTTAAAAGCATGAGAGAGCCCTTTTTATGTTAGAAAGGCACATTGAGATCATTGGATGGAAGCTATCCATATATATTAAATACTAGCACAATTAACTTATGTTGCAAAACCACAAGTTATTTTTTGGTTTTACCAACTCGAGATCAGGCTTATTCCTATTCAGAGTCTATTTATCCCAAAGTTCCCAGAAGGGGCAGGATTATCTTCGGATTTTTTCATAAAGTGCAATATTTAGCTGATATCTATAATAGTTCTTGTGGAATTGCCAGGGTCTATGATATAAATCTAATGTGAGAGTCTTTTTAAGAAACTGATTTTTGACTCAGTGGACTGTAACAACTTTTAAATCAATGATTATTTAGGAACTCCTAAAACTGCAGATAATTTAGCTGCTGTACACACATATATTGTCTATTTTGTTCTCATTGAGTTGCACATAAATAATCTATATTTGTCTGGGTTTTGACTATACAGGTGGTTAAGTGTGGATTATACCAATTCTTTTTCCAGTCAGTTCAGTAAAATGTTTGGTCACCACTCTCCCTTGGAAGGGGTTTAAAGGATACTTGAGAGGTTCTATATCTCTTGTTGACTTCAGTGGAAGCTGAAGGTTCTCAGCAGCTCCTAGAATGTGCTCAACACAGGTCTGGTCCCTTGAGACAGTGTAGAAATGTTCTTCTCCATATTATACCATAATGGATGTTATCATAATCTGTATTGCTTCTTCATCACTTATATATGTTGTTCAGGCGGTTTTGGCTTGGTGTCATAAGCATCAGGCTTGGAACAGAGGGTCTCAAGAGCCACAGGTTCCAAAATCAGCAGGGATGATTCAACTCTTCAACCTTCTGAAACAGGTGAATTGAGTTACCACGAAGTTTACTGCATGTGGGTCATTTGGATGAGACTTTGAGAGGTTAGGTCCTTCCTATTCTGCATGGATAGCAAAGATCCCATTACAGTTTTCATAAGACAAGGTTTTGTCCTCTTTAACCAACATTTGCTTTTCTTGCAATACAGTGCTGTGAGTTTGCTTCTGATTGTGAGGGATGATGCATGCATGTTTAATGGGGCAAAGTGAAGGAAACAACTTTCTATAAGTTGTTGATTGGGTAGAGTGCTTGATATAAATTGACTGCAGATTTCATTGGGTTTTAATATCTGGGTTGGTGGTTGCTTATTTTATCAACTTTTACTACTACACAGTATAGTACTGTAAATATAGGAAATAGACTCGTGTCATGCCCTTATGGGGAGGGGATAGCTGTGCAGGCTTGTGATAATATCACCTCCTCATACCTGTGCAATATTATACATATACATATTATACATAATATTGCACAAGGCCATATGACATGCCTACTAATCAGTTTCCCCTGGACTTAGTGTCACAGTCCAAACCACAGAGCAGCTTCAGACAGATGGCATTTTACAATAATAAACCCACCTAGAAATGGTTTCTCCTTCCTTCAGAAATTACCCCATCCTGAAGGCCAACACAGGTCAGGTTCAGCCCAGGTTCCATAAACAAAAGTGTCAGAAAAGAAAAGTTATTTTTTTCTCTCAGCCCCACAGGGCTAGATATGAGAACTTTATCCTATTCTGAGGGAGAGACTGTTAGCCTGCCAGTGGGTCACGTCAGGTCCTGGAAAGGCCTGAGACATGAGACTTGTACAGTCATTCCATTTGTAGGGACAGAAAGGTTATTTTAGGTCATTTCTGGAGATGTTTTATATTTACTACTTTTAATTTTTCTCTCCTTCTGAGCCCTTGACATTGTGACTCCTAGTAATGAAGGCACTTGGCTTTATTGATGAAGGGATTCAAGAAAATGTTAAATAACATAAGAATGTAAAACTCTCTAAAGCATTCTTAAAATAGCTTTCCCATACCATCTGTTGTATAAACACAGAACAAATCGTAGTGGAGTGGGATGTCCAAAATAACTTACTCATGGCTTCTGCACTCATGAGTAATGCATCCATCCCAAACTCGTGCTGATGAACTCTTTAGACTATTCTACACCATAAACATTCCATTTGCAATTAAAGTTGCTTTCCTTTTACTTGTAATTGACATTTGAGTCCAGTGGGCTATTACAAAGGAAGCGACTGAAGAACTGACACATACAGAAGATTTTGTATATAACTGAAATTTAAATTATCCCCTGCAATTATTTAACAATTTGCAATAAACGAATAAGAGATACCATTTGTAATGTTTATAACATAAAACATCCTAGGCTTTGGTAGTGGTTTAAAGCTTGCACTGATCCGTCTTTGGTGTTTAAGGAAGGGGGTTTTGCTGCCCGGATAAAATAAAGGAAGAGGCAGCCTTAAAATGTATCTGACGGTGGAAGTATCCATTATAGATGACTGGTGAAGGTTGAATTTAGTCTGCCCATGCTGGAGGAATAATTTACCCAGAGACAAACTGTTTTCTGTGTTCCTGGTCCCTTTTTTTTCTGACTCTGCACAGGCATGTTGCCACCCAAGTAGGCCACAATTCAACAAATTACTTTAAGCACGTGTTTAAAGTTAACCATGTGCTTAAATACCCTGCTATATCAGACTGCTGGGCAAGTGCACTAGAATGTTAAATGCAAGTGTGTTCAGGCCTGATCCTAAAACTCTTACTGCAAGGTGTTGTGCTTCTGCAGCAAGTGGTCTGGGGCAGGGCCCATGGTTAACAACTCTATTCCTCTGGCAAACGGAACTTTCTACTGCAAAGGCAAAGCTTGTCTGTGCAGAAGACAGTTTGGGGGAACTAACTCCCACAGGAGCTAAGAAGCCTCCAAGTCTAAGGTGCACTCTTCCAACTTGCTTTCTCTAAGAGAAATACAAAGCAGCACGGGCCCTTTTATAAACAAACAAAATAACTTTCAAAATATTCTACTGCACACACATCCTGTGGAGGGGATGAAAGAAAGAGCAAACCCTCTGGGACAGATGTTTATCAGATCACTTAATTCACTTCTTGAAGATGCTCAGATACTATGGTGGTGAGAGTGATACAAGAACCTGAACAGACTAACCCAGAATATCTTGCAGCTGATAATTCTCCAAACATATAAAGTTTGTATGGCTTATAGTACTGCATCATAGAGCAAAGATGATATAACATGTAATCTCAAAATCACATGGTGCAAATGTGTTCCATGGCTCTTCAGAAATGTTTCTTTATAAAAAATAAAATTGAAAAAAAAAACACAAAAAAGAGACTGTATTCGGATAAGATAAACCATCAGATAAATCACTTTGCAGTATAACACAAGGCTAAACCTAAAAATAAGCAATTACTCTAAATCACATCAAGCAACTATTGCAAACATCGCATTTACACAACTGATTCATGTGTAGATTAGCCAATTAATTTTGAATGGAAACACTAATGAAATAATTATGTATTTAAACCACAATGATAGCAATCCAGTTCTAGAAACACAAATTAAATAAACAAAAATAGGTGAGGCATGGAGCTACCCTGATTTACACTGGCTGACGATGGGGCCCATTGTGCCCACATCCTGTTGTGATGGATGTAAAAATAATAACTCTGTGTTCCCTGATAACAAAAGAGACCAGAAATGGGAAAAGAAAAAAAGGCTGGAGTTGTGAGTTGTTTGGGGGGTTTTTTTGGCTTCCTTATGATATATAAAAGAGGACTGCAAGATCAAGGTTTCTTTCAACAACAACAGCGCAGTCTGTCCCCCTGCTTTTTACATTAGTAATTCAGGTCTCCTCTACCCTGGAAGACTCCATAGACAACTGGAGAACTAGTAAAATTATGTCCTTTTAATACAGCCTGTTAAAACACTCTTTTGGTTGGGGAGTTTTAAAACCTGTTTAACTCAAACACTGAGGGAAGAGGGAGCCTTTGTTAAGGATTTAGCACCTCAGCCCTTTCAGTTAAGAGCAGAGAGAGTACCCAATCCACATTTTTCATCATCTGAGACCGACAGCAACACAGGGGTGATCAGACTTGATTTCTAAAGTGAAAAGCAAGCGGAAGGGGGAAAACACCCCACTTGCCAGGCCTCTTTCCCAAAGAAGCAAAAAAAAGGGCATAAGCCTGTGTCATCATCTGCCCTTAAAGGCTGCCTTTAAGTGAAAACGATGCCTATGTGCACAGAAGATGCTCATAAACTACTAAGGCCAGTTGCTGGCATCCCCTTCCCTCTCCCTCTGCAGATATGCCTCTCGGCTTAGTCATTTCTGTATCTATCTTGGGACTTTTTCTGAATTCAGTCATTTCTTTCCAGGACTTTGTAACTATAAGGGCCAAAATATATAACATATAGGTGACCAAGAAATGTAATATACATTTTTACTGGGGACTTCATTCTTTCCAGTCTAATGAATGAGGAAGCCATTCAGATACTACCGTGATGGGTGACAGTGCAAACCCCTAAATTGGATATTTAAATTTGTCTCTAGTTCAAGCCCTGTCGTGATTGTTACAAGCACATAACTCAGCAATACCTGAAAAGTATTTATTGCAACATGCTGTATGAGCAATTCTCATTCTGTTCTATATCTCATCATGGTCTGAAAAAGGTTACATAAATTGAAGAATATCTGTTCAAGACTGTAGCTGCTGCAGATGAAAATATTACATTGCTGGATCAGTGTAATCCATTCGTGGGTTATAGACCCCAAATTTTCCAGGGAGTGACACAAATCCTCAGGATGTCCCTGACTGCAAGAGTTTGCTTTAAAACTCCCATTGCTGGACAGTCCTTATTGTCTAAGGAAGGTTATACCTGTTTGTTCCATGTACTTTCAATGAGAGCTAGATTCAAAATGAGCCAGATTAGCTTTTAAAATGAAAGGAAGGAAGGAAGGAAATTTTACAATTTGGAGTAGTTGAATCTTTTAAAGACAGATCTACCCCCACCCCACCTCCATTCCATTCTTGAATCTACAACTGAAAATTTGATTTTCCTCTTTTATATGCCAGACCAGATGCGCATTATAGGTTCTCAGATTTATTTCAGATTTTCAGAATTATACTTGGTTTAACTGAGTGGAATACTTCGTATTTATTTTCTTCTTCAGACTGTTAATCCAGATTTTGGATTCAATTGTGAATTGAGAACCACGTCAGGTTACCAGTCTAAAGCCCAGCGAGTGGATTTACACGTAACCACATGTGTAATTCTTTCAGTGGCAGCTTGGGCAACATCGATACTATTCTGTGCTTAATAAATCTTCCAAGTATAATGGAAAATTCAGGGCCCAGAATCTGGTCCCAATGGTTGGACGGCTCAGACCATAAGCAGACATGTGCCCTACCTCTTGATGAAGTCAAGTGGCAAGCCTCTCCCACTGCTTTGTTCAGCGGCCTGACACCCCCCAAAACCCAGCACCTGCTTTATCTCTATTTGGTAATCTGTTTTCCTGCACCCATCACCATGGCATCTAGGCGCTCTTAGACAAGCCTGTGGTTCACTGTCGGGGCTGATTGGCAGCCTACAAACTAGACTGTTGCTATGTTCTGATACCCATGCTGGGAAAAGACAGACAAAGAAAAACCCAGTGCATGCTGCCTGCCAGTGAGCGTAGAGACAGCCTGGCCTTTAAGTGCAGTAGGCAGCCACCCCTATTCCCTACACAAGATTGACATCTCCTGTATGATCAACAAAGCTGATAGAGAATTTGAGTTAGTTCTTTTCAAAAATGAAATATTTGTTTTCCCTTATTAATCTTGTTCCACACTCTGACTGTACAATATGTTTTGTCTACATTGTATTTCCCATTCACAGTTTATGCCTATACTTTGCATATTCTTCCCTTCAACCTACCACTTCTGTGTGTATGGATATTCCCTATTTAGTCCTTTTTAATCTGCTTTCACACAATGTTGGCACATACTGCGAAAGAACTAGAAACTATCTCCCCCCTGCAACACAGCCTGTATTTTCGGTCTCTCCCTCACTCTCTGTTCTCAGTTAGAAATCACTGATGACCACGGATTGTTAAGGCTTTTCAAAGGACTCGTGCGAAAATACGCGCACTCCTTGATGCAAACCCGTCGCATCTTCAGCTTAAAGGCCTGGTTTAGCTCACGGCACATCCTAGTCCTAATTCTCATTCTGCTGTGTCGTTGCAGGCTTGGCACTCCGTCCGTGAGGCCTATTGTGACAGTGTGAAATAACGTTTACAAGACGACTCCTGTTAGGAACAAAGCCCAGAAAGTGCAATGCCGCTTTACACAGCTCGCCCCTTTCAAGCAGACATATTTTATAAAGAGGGGCCAGTTCCGTGCGACTGAAGGCGGGACCGTAACTGTCTGGATCTCTGCACTTTCTTCCTTCTGATCGAATTCACGACGTTAGAATCAATGTTCTCCCAGGACAGTGCTGTTCTAGCTGAGGTCTTTTCTAAACTCCCAGTTCCAATGAGCCAGTTTTACGCTGATGGAATTCTTCTGTTCCCCGTACACAAAACTTGTGCTGGTTTTACAAATATAGAATTAAGATGGATCTTGGAGAAGGATATTTCCCCCCTTACAGCCTTGTAAAATAGCTATTGATTTGCTTCAGTTCTGTTTCTCACACGGGGTTGCTACCGAAGTATGGGGAATTCCAACAGAGGGCGCTGTGCGCTTTAGTTTTGTACTAGAGAAATGAAGCCGGACTGGGACAGTCATACAAGGCTGAAAAGAAAAGAAAGAAAAAGAAAGGGTGTTTTTCCCACAATAGCCGAAGTGCTTGAAATATCATTTAAAGCGAGAGAATTAGGTCCGGAGTGACTGGGACGCTAAGGTCATTTGTCTTTCTTCTGATCTGTTCTCCCAAGAAGAGACCATACCGATGTTAAAGTGTGACAATCAGGATGACATCATAGAATGAAAGCGAAGGAGCTGCCAGCTTTGGAAATAGGTGACCAGACATTATCTTCTGCAAAGACCCTGAGAAATAAACTGGTTAATCTAAAGGGGAAATATCTACAAAAATAGAGGTGTCCTGACATGTATTTTTAATGCCTACATATCTTAGATTTATTACATCAAATGTCCTTGTGTGGGCAAAATACCAGCCTATCCAGTAATTCCCTGCCCCAGATTCTGCGTCTGTAAGGGTAGTCTTCTTTACTAAAAGCACCAAAGGTACAACTTTTTCTGGTGGACTAGAGCTCCGGACTAGCGCTGAATTCATCCAACCCGTGGAATCAGTGATGTATTTATTCTGAAAAAAGTCACTATACAGACATCATGCTTTTATTCTGTTATTGCAGGACAGAAGATTACAAAATGACGTGACGTCAGTATTTTGAAATCGAATGGACACGTGGGGAAAACTTTGTTGGAGTTTCTCAGAATAAGCAGCGCATCAGTGATTCCAAGGTACAGAAGCGTATTAAAAAAGCATATGGTTTCTAATTGCAGGAAAGATTATTGCAATATGATTTATATGAATATTGTCTGTGTGTATTTCATAAAACCTACATATCCGTATAATATCGAGACAGATATTCCTGTAGAGGAAACTACGTTTAAATGTATAACATTTAAATACAGTTTCCTCTTCAGGACACAAGCTAGAATGTAACTGAGATTCATGGAAATCCACAGAAAACTATGCTCAGAAAATGCCTGAACACAACATAAAATGGGTTTCTTTTAAATAGTGTTATTTTAACAGAAGTTTTTTTTATAGGAAATGAAGCCAGCAAATTTTGTAAACTTAAAAATCCCACTCCATATTAACCATTCATATCAAAAAACTACAATGCAGTTCAACTGGTCTTCATTTTTTAAAAGTGCCAGTCGTAGGTGCCAAGTCAAACACAAAGGTAGCAAAGTGGAAAAAGAAAAGAACTCGTAAGAGTGCCCAGCAAAGGAGTAAACGCCGTGGGGTTTGCTTCGGATTCTGCCAGATCACCTTTCTTATCTATTTGTTGCCATTTCCACTTAGACTATTTAAATAGATGACAAATACTGTTCGACATGGCAGGTTAGAAGCTATTGCACATTGTGCAAAATTTGAAGTGAAGTGTCAATACAAAACTGCTGGTTTTGGCGTGTAAACCGCAACCCTAAATATCTGCAAACACAAGAAGCGATCTTCCAATAAAGTACGGGCCGTGTGAACGTTGCTGGGTTCCCCCCCTATTGTAACAAATAAATTGTGAACAATAGCCTGGTTCTTAACATTGACAATAGGTTTGTTACAGCGCTACCTGTCCCAAACTCTGTTGTGTTCTACTTTAGAACATACGTGTGGCTAGGAAATATTCGTAAGGGGAAAACTGTGGCTTCTCGCTATTAAACTGATAATCATCTGGAAATAAGACCCTTAAAGGCGAAGTATATAATCAGGGTAAAATACCTTCATAGAAATACTTGTTAAAGGGTTTTTTTATTGAATAAAACCAAACTACACTTTACAAATTACCAGTATTAAAAAAAACACAGACTTTTCAGCCGCCCTCGTTGTTAGCATTATATGTAACATATGTAACATGTTGCTGTGCGCAGTATCTATCGATCGAGCTAGCTACTCAACTATAGAAATAATATAATATCGTTAACAGAATAAGAGTCATAGCTCTATATCTCTATATCTCAGCTCTGTATCCAATACTTTTTTCCTGAAAGCAGGGTTTTTGTTACTCTAAAGACAAAGTTATGATCTATCGATAAAGGTTAATTTGTCAGTGTATTTTGGGTGAGTCGAGGACACCATTTTAAAATTCGTGTGTACACAGCTGGGTGGAAACGCACAATGATCCCCAGTCCATGTAACGGTGAACCACCTTCTCGTGACACTTTTAGGGCCGGGATCTGCAGAAGCTCGGCTCCTGGACCTATGTTGGAGACGCGGGTCACCTATCCATTTGGGAGTGATACATTTCTGGGAGACCAGCCCGTCTAGATTGTTGTTTGGATTCATGTTTAATCTTCCTTCTGCCTTGGTTCTTCTGATTATCTCTATAAGGGAATGACCACGAACTGCCCCCTGCGATCCGTGCCTCTCTCCCCAGTCTTGGGGGTGGGTGTAGGAGGACACAATGCATCGCTGAGCCTCTTCCCCGCCTCCCCCGACCACCCCACAGGAGGAGGAAGTGTGAGGGGGCGGTTTGTGGCATGAGCACTGAGATCTGTGTCATTTGCCTCCTGCACGTCTAGTGGTGCTTTAGCAGAGCCAATATCCCTTTGTGCTAATAGCCCTGTCCTCATTTGCTGCCTAATTGGACTATATAAAGCCAATAACAGGCGAGCTCTTATAGCCTGAAGCCAAAGCACCACGTCTAAAGGGGGGCTGGGGGGAGGCTGCCGTCGCTGCTGCTGCTGCTGCTCCTGCTGCATCGGGCTGGGGCTGGGGCTGCGCGGAGCCCTCTCCTTTGGCTGCTGCCTAATCCCATTTGCCATTGTGCGTGCCCAATCGCCGTATACGCCCTGCATTTAACTTGGATGACATTTTGATTTCATCATTAGCATCCGGCGCCAGATTGACGCAGCAGCAGCAGCAGCCGGGCTCTGGTCCTCCTCCCCGCAGCAGCCCTCGGTCCCGGGCTCCGTGGCTCTGAGTGCCCCGCGGCTGAGCAGCCCCCCACCCCACCCCATGCACGGAGGCGCTGCCTCCTGTCCTCGCCCCGCCGCCCGCCCCACCCCCGCCCGGATTGGGTGCCCAGCGCCTGGGCGGCTGCCGCTGCCGCTCGAGGGGAGTTAGAGGGTGGTTTATGGTCTGAGCCGCCGCTGCCCTGCCAGGGACCGGGAGGAGGATGCCGGAGACAGGACAGGAGCCCCCGAGCAGCCAGCCGCCGCCGCCGCCACCCAAGGAGTCGCCTTTTTCCATCAAGAACCTGCTCAACGGCGACCACCACAAGGCGCCTCCCAAGCAGCCCCGAGCGCTCTTCGCCCCGGCCGCCAAGGGGGCTCTGGATGGAGCCGGCTTTGCCCTCTCCCAGGTGGGCGATCTCGCCTTCCCCCGCTTTGAGATCCCGGCGCAGAGGTTTGCCCTGCAAGCGCACTACTTAGAGCGGTCCCCAGCCTCCTGGTGGTACCCGTACGCCTTGACCGCCGCGGGAGGCCATCTGCCCAGGCCAGAAGGTACTGAGTGAATCGGTGTGTCCGTCTGTCTGTCTGTCTCACTCCGCTAGCACGGGTCAGAGATGCCCCGCTGGGTTTCTCCTCTCCTGGGGCAGGAGCGAGGGCTCGCTCTCCCCACGCGGTTCCCCCTGAGAACAGGAGGATTTAGTAACTGCTTTCACGGCAGCGTTAAGTGGCCCCCAGCAGGCTCCTTTCTGGGGGGAGGTGAAAGTGCCAGTAAGGCCCCGTGGTGAGCAGGGAGCAGCAGCTCCTCTCCTCCTTGCCCTCTGTTGCTTAAGTTTGCAGGGAGGCTGGTTCCTAGGGCCTGGGTGCGTTTGCGGATGGTGATAAAGGTGCGGTGTGTTTTTGGTTTTCTTTAGCTGCAGAGAAATCTCTCCTGCGAGACTCCTCCCCGGCCTCGGGCACGGACAGAGACTCCCCTGAGCCCCTGCTCAAGGCTGAGCCGGACCACAAGGAGCTTGACTCGAAAAGCCCCGACGAGATCATTCTGGAGGAGAGTGACTCGGAGGAGGTGAAGAAGGAGGAGAACGGGGAGGACTGGAAAGCCAGGGAGGACAGCCCGGAGAAGAAGCCCTGCCGAAAGAAGAAGACCCGCACTGTCTTCTCCCGGAGCCAGGTGTTCCAGCTGGAGTCCACCTTTGACATGAAGAGGTACCTGAGCAGCTCGGAGCGGGCCGGCTTGGCAGCATCTCTGCACCTGACAGAGACCCAGGTCAAGATCTGGTTTCAGAACAGAAGAAACAAGTGGAAAAGGCAGCTGGCCGCAGAGCTGGAGGCTGCCAATCTCAGCCACGCGGCCGCCCAGAGAATAGTGCGGGTGCCTATCCTCTACCATGAGAACTCCACCGCCGAGAACGGCAGCTCGGCTGCCAACGTGCCCGTCAGCCAGCCCCTCTTAACATTCCCTCACCCCGTCTACTACTCCCACCCTGTAGTCACATCAGTGCCACTCCTGCGACCCGTCTGAGAACTGACCCCATGCAGCTTCCTGGTGCGCCAGTGGGGAGGGGGTGGCTTAAAAAATAAATAAATCACCAAACCTCTAGGTCAGGAGAGAGGCCCGAGGAAACGGAGCAGCTGTAAATGATCGGTAATTTTGTAAGTACTCCAATGATTTGTGCAATTCATCAAGCGAATATTTGATGCTCTTTTTTTAATGGGTGGTTGTTAGGAGAGGGGCGGGGGAAAACCCTAAAAATAAAACCAGAGTTGAAGTGGAAACTTGTAGAGAACACTAGAATTGTTACATCTTTTGTAAACGTGAACAAAATCTTGCGCTGATCTTTGTGGCTTTAGTTTTATTTTTGTAAACAACAATCAATAAATGATCACGGTTTACTCCTCTATGTCTGCCAAATGCTAACGGAAAATGGAATTTCTGTTCCTTCCCTTCTTTCTCAAACGTGTTAATCCTCGTGGTTCTGTTACAACTCAAAGACTCCACCAACCGTGGCTTTTAATTTAACCAGACCTTTGTACAAATTTGCCTGGTCACTTTCCCATGTTTTGTATCGTTAGGTTTCTGTGATGGGACTTTATAGCTCGAAAGAAATACAGCCAAAAAGAAAATGCGTAATTATATACACACTTTGGGTGAGCCTTATTTATTATCATTTGTTTAGATTTTAAAGCAATTGACTGTGGATTATTGTTGTCTTTGGAGGGTTTTTTCTTTTTTTTTTTTTGGTCTTTCTTTCAAATGGTATTTCAGCATTCAAAAAAACGTGTACCCTTTTGTTTTCTTTTGTAAAACAAACAACACAAACAAAAAACTATTGTACTTTTGAACTGTGCAATATTGTATGAAAATTCTTAAAGCACTGCTTTTATTTTAATGGGTAGAAAAGGTGGTTTTTTTCCATTGTATAATTGCGTTCCTTTATGTAGTTAAAAAAGAAAGAAGGAAAGTGAAAAGAGAGAGATAGGAGGGGGAATAAACACTAGTCCTGCTAAAATAAAGAAAGAAAGAAAAGAGGTTCAGTGTGCTGAGCGCTTTAAGTGAAGGACAATCAATCTTTGAAAAAATGTTAACTTATTTGCTATTATGTACAGTTTTCTTGTAGAGTCCATGGGGTGTGTGGATTTTAATAGACTGAAATCAAGTGCTGTGTGGACGCCTCCATTCTCTCTGTCTTTCCTGCTGTCCGCTCACCTGTTGTAGGACAATTGTTTACTATCATCCCAAGGTGGTTTTTTTGGTTTCTTTTGTTTTTGTTGCCTCTCTAGTTCTGCCAGGAATCGGTCCTCTTTTTAAAACAACCAGTACTGTTATAACTGAATGTTGTGGTGGAAAAAAAATAAATAAAACCCGTTCCTTATCATTTTAAAGTGTGGCTTTGGAAAATGAGACAGAACAGGTGTCTTTCAAACCGTCCCCATTTCCTCCTATTGTTAGACACACACACACACTCCCTCCCACTGGCTCTCTCCGTCCAGGAACTGGTGAGACAGAGGGCGCATTGTTCTACTAAATGAACAACCACTTTGCTTACTCCTGTGTTGTTATCACGGGGAGGGGTTTTCGAATTTAGCTTTTATACAAATATTATCAGGCTCCGGGCTGCCTGCGCTATGAGCGGTCTGCCGCTCTTTATTGGCCTCGCAGGCGTATGGTAGATGGCAGGGTACCTCCAGGGGTCATAAAGCTTCCTAGAAAACAGAAGCGTGCCAGCTGCACCCGCTCCCTCTTTAACTTCAGCCCGGCAAGGTGTATTTCTGGCAGAGATGATGTATGTGACTGCTGGAACTGGAGGGGGGTTTGGAAACGTCATTCGAATCAAAGGGAGCTGCCCAGCGACACCTCCAGGGCCGGTTCCCTGGGGTTGAGCGGGACAATTCATAGCTAGCACCCCCCGGCAGAGGACATTTTCCTTCCAAGGGCCAGCCTGGGGGGGCTTTGGTGCTTTTGACAAATATCCTGGGTCGCGGGACTAGATGCAAAGTTTCCCCGGTGGAATCAAAGCGGAGCGTTGCCCAGTGGCGAATCCTCTGCTCCCCTGAGCAGCGGCTGGGGGTGGGGGGAGCTCGGGTTTCACACAGGGCAGGGGGCTGTGACTGGGGCAGCCCTGGGATCCCTGCGCAGCTGGGCGACTGCGGGAGAGCCCCATTGCCCAGGCGGTGACACCCTGCAGCCATCGCAACGTCCACCGCCGCCAGCCCTTCCGCCTGGCTCCCACCTCCATGGACAGGGAGGCCAGGAGAGAAACTTGCGCTTTATTCTTGGCTTCTCCGAAATATCGGAGGCCAGACGCGCGCGCACCCCGCCCGGCTCAGCAGCACCTGCCCCCAGGGTGACTCCTGCAGTTGCAATGGTTGTAGCAAGGGAGCATCCCCCCACCCCACACACACACCCCGGGGGAGGTTATCGGCTCGGGAAGCGAGGGGGTGGCCGCCCGTGGCAGGCAGCGGCGGCAGCAGCAGCCCGGGCGCTCGGTCGGGCAGCTTTCCTCTGCAAGCCGTGCTGATCCGCTCAAACTTCCGGCTTCAGCCACGCAGCCTTGCTGCGCATCCCAACTTCAGCACCGCTGGGCTGGGGTGCTCGGGCCCTTAGCCCGTTTGCCTGGGGGCAGCCCTGCGCTCCTTCCAGAGCAGCCTATTCCCCAGCGAGCAGAGCGAGCAGCTGCGCAAGCCAGAGCGCCCCTTCCCCTGGGCCAAGTGGAGGGGGCAGCCCTCCCTGGCGCTGGGGCACGGCCTCTCCGAAAGCCTCTGCTGTCAGCAAGTTCTGCTTGTATTATAGTGCTTCCTCTGGAGAAGGTCACGTCTGAAGTTCACTCCTGAGGAACGGCCCCGAATGTTTCTCTTGAGGATTTTGCTTCATCTCCAGCGCTCGGTTGGCACCGCTTGCATCGTTATTATTATTATTAGTTCAGATTGGAGAGATAGGATCGTTTCCCGTTTATAGAAAACTGCCCCGAATCAATGTGTGTGTACAGTTAGGGCAGGATTTCGCAAAAGCCCCATTGTAAAGAGATAGTCGTTCATTTTCTTTGCGTTTGGGAGCAAAAGCCTGGCATGTGTCTTGAATGAAAAATAAACAAATTCTCAGTCAAAATATGCTGTTCCGTGTGTCACCTACAAACAAAGTGATGCCTTTTGCTGTTTGCAATACTAACTTCGGGGCAAGTCCATAGCAGCCCATTAAAAAGCATGTTGTAATAGCAAATACATCCTGGGATTTTACAGCGCGATGGCACGATGTTATCAAATGCCAAGAAATACTTTATTTGTGGTCAGTGCCTAGAAAACGGTTATTGACTGACCCAGTTTTCCCTAAGTCGAGAAATGACTAGTTTGTTGCAAACACAGGTCGTCCTCTGTATTTCTTTTATCTCCTCAGATTCTACACCTGCTGCGTTCCTCACCACTCAAAGTGGAAGCATCGCTGTGGAGTTCATAAGAATATAATTGCAGCAATAAAATGACAGTCCTTGTCTAGCATGCACCAAAGCATCAAACAAGAAGGAATGAGTTTAGAAACACACAGGCCAAAACTCCTGAACAAAAACATGTAAAAAAGGACGACAGGTGCAGGTACATAACACTGCCTTTGCTTGCACCTTGTGGTTTAACCAGCTCCAAGTATAATCAAAAAACATTTTTTCCTTTACATTTTATACTTTAAATAAACCTTCCATTGAGTGAGACTAGCAATAACGTGCCAACACCTCATCTTTCAGGCGAGCAGCTTTGTCCTTTCATCGGAGCCTATTAACCAGATTAACCCGGCTCTGGGAGGATCTTCTGGTGTGGTTAGAACATGCTGCGAGTTTAACATTCGGGCGTTTGGAAATTCACACCACAATCTTTTAAAAGTAACGTCTACTCGTAAATTACATTTACTCCAACGTTAAGGGAAGCGATTACTTTAATCGCTCTTGCGATTGAGCAAAAACGATTCCTCGGTAACTTTTCCTGGTGGTTTTGAATAGTTGACAACGCTCTAGTAAAGTCCTACACTGATGATCTGCAAAATATACAATGGAGAAAGGCTCATGGGTAAACAAGAGGTAAAGCCCTCTTTGTTTTCGAAGCAGGGCCAAATTCCTAGAGAAAGCACGTCTCACCATTTGGCGGCGGTGGAAAGTTTCTTGGGAACTAAAAGTAAGTACTGCACTTTAAAGGGTTTAAAACAATCACTTTGCAAATAAACTGGCCAGTAGTAAGAGGCAGGACTGTTTGGTCTCAGGGTTTATGCAATTCAAAGAAAGTTGCTTCATTTCTTAATCTGTAGCAACTATATCACCACTTCTGTTTATTGCTGCAGCTGTGCTCTGCAAATCTGTGCCTTTGTTTGCAATTAAAGAGATACATAGTTCTTCATATCCACTGTTTTGAGCGTGGCCGAACAGAACTAGCTTTAGTGTTTGTATTAGAAACATACATGTATTTCTTTTATTTGGTAGTAAATAGAGACTTTCTGTGTATAGCAAACAGCAGAGAGAAAGATATAAACTTCTCAACCACCAGA